>NC_031769.1:51536886-51575283 GCF_001522545.3 Parus major
TGTAAGAGGTGGCTGGATCTGGTTGATATGGTTTAGGGGCTATGGTAGAGCTGGGTTGACAATTGGCATTGATGATCTCAAAGGTATCTTCCAAGGCTGATGACTCTGTGATGCTATGAAAAGCAAGTCAGAAGGTTTTATCACTCCTCATTAATATCTTCCTAAATTTTGGATCCTATTAATTTGGAATTGCCTTGCAGAACTTTAAATCTGAGAAATTTGTAAAATCATCAGCTTGTATTTTCACTTTTGGGCTACTCCTGCTTTCCATGGAGGCATGCAAATTGCTGCCTTATGTTTTAAAGAAAAAAGGATATCTATGAAGCTAGTCATAAGTGTGTTAAGTATGTGAGAAAGTAATTTTGTGGGGTCTACACGTTGTAATTTTAAGGAGAGCTCAGTATTTGTAACAGCTGACATTTAAATTGATGGTAACCTAATTTTATGTAAGGAGCTTTAAATCCATGGTGAACTTGGGCCACATTAATTTCTACATCTTCATTACACTCACAGCAGTTACAAGGAGACATCCTTGCTTTCTTTTCTTTTTGACCATTGTATTTTAATTTTTAACTTGTCTGTGTTGTTTGTAAAGGAGAAATATATTCAGTTTGTATTATTCTGTACACACAGGAAGTTTTTGGGAATTTGGCAGCCTCTATCTCAGGAAACAGACTTGTAGAAATCCTGGTTTCATTTCACATGGGACAATTGGCTGCTTTCCCTTTTCAAATGTTGGTTCTTAGGCCACCATAGGTAGAGACTGGTTTAGTCAGACTATAGAAGAGGTGAGCATTTTGACACACATGTTGGGAACTTTGACAAGAGCTGCCAGCCCAAGTTCACTCTCCAGATCTACCTGAGAAGTGAGAAAAGGTCTGGCACACAAAATAGAAAAACCCAAACATTAGTGAAATTCAACATGAAATTAAATTAAATCAGCCCCAGATTAATACCCTAAGGGAGGAGGCTTCTTGTAGAAGTCAAGTGCCTTTGCATTTTTGCATAACACAAAGGAGAGGTGATGGTCTACCAACTCCTGCTGATAAGAAGGCTGCCTTCAGTCCTGAAGAATCTCTAGGAAAGCTGTGCACATCTTCCACATGCTTTGTGCTCAGTGCATAAAAAAGTTGGTAGATGGGATGCATTATTTATGGGGCTTTTCTGTAGCACTATGACTCTTCAGTAGGCAGAATGGAGACAGTTCATTGCAGGGCATGTTGTCTCTGGCTCAGTATGGTGTTAACCATTTCTACCTGATGTGTAGTAATTTGGACAGTAGGCTGAAGACTGTGACATGTAATATGTTTTGTAAGATCCATTTAGTATCAAGAAGAATGAACCAGAAGATTTTATAAAGATTTTATAAAACCAGAAGATTTTATAAAAAAAAACCAGGGTATTTCCCCAGTCCCTGGTGGATGATTGGTTGCTGTCAAGGCACTTGCAAGTGATGTTTCAAGGAGAATCTGTTTACTTAGTGGAATGTGTCAAGACATAACAAGGAACTTTCTGTATCTGAGTTGGGATCTACTAGTAGTAAGTTTTCAAAGTATCTTGCTTAGCTGTAGTTCATAATAGTGCACACATATAAAGATCTGCTATGGCTTCAGTTAGCCAGTTGTGAAATAAAGTGGATTTTTACAGGGAATACTGTGAGCTGTAATCCACTTAGTTTAGTGGCAAAGCAAGAGCAAACAGGGGTGAGATGTTGAAGTGATAACTGTGTAATGGTATAATTAAAGCTGTACATCAGTGGTGATTGACTATTAAGCGATAACAAGAAATTCTGGTGTAAGCAGAAACAACCATTTCCCATCATTATTGGCTTGCACCACTTATGAATAAAAGACCTTTTCAGAAGAATACATGCCAATGTCTTGAAAACATTTTGAGGTTTCCTTGATTCCAAATACAAAAATACATAGAAGATCACAAAAATTCCCATGACTTACATGACCAGATGATTTTTTTTCAAGGAGAAATGTGGATTTATGTCACAATTTATCACATAGTCTTTTGAATATATGTTGGATTTTGACAGGCTTTCTTTTACTATCTTCATCAGTAAGAGCTCTCCTAATTCAGAGGGTAGAACTATTTCAAACGATATGAAAGACTACCTTAAAGCAAAGGCAGGGAATCAACGCTTAAGTGGGAAGGGGTCTATTTCTGAGTTGTTGTGGAATGTCATGTGGTGTGCAGTGGGATGCTGTACTTCACCATTTACCAAGTAAGGATAATTAATATTTCCATTTTCTGCCTTTTCCTTTTAAATTAAGCACTTTTGAACAAGTTACTTTCCTATCTTTTTATAACTGCTGTTATGATGGGCTATTGATCCTATCCATTGCTTCTGGTACTGCTACAGTATTCTGGCTTTGAAATTAAGGAGCCCAAGATTATCAGAAGCCCAAGATAAATCTGATGGGAAGCTTTTCCAGTTTTCTTCAGACACTTTTCATTCTTAAATCTGGTTCATATAGGGACATGTATTGCTTAAAATACAGCTACTGGTGGGGGAAATGCAAAAGATGCATAATGAGCAAGTTTGGATACTTTTTGCCAAGAGGGCTCTTTTTGATCTCTGTATGCCAAATGAATCTCTTAGAATTTCACTGCTTATAGCTATTCATAATAAATAAATGAATAATTTAAATTGTTATTAGGAAAAACCATGGACTTGTAGCCTTTGGAAAATGTAGTCCTCACTTCACTTTCTGCTAGAGTGAAACATGTACTAATATGAAAGGTCTGACTGATTAGGGATCTTCATTGCATCACTGCTAACCTGATGCGATTGCTTTGATTTCACATCTACAGATGGATGTAAAAAACAGGTGGGACAAAGTTGATAAAATGGTCAGTAGTTTCCTTCAGTTAAAGTAAATGCTTTTGTAAAAGTGTTTACTGAAGGAGAAAGAGTTCTAGAAACTGGATGTGTGATCATTGTAATTATTTTATTTAAAGTTTCCATTGTAGCAATGTTTTGGAAACCCTTGGAATTGATTTGGGAAAGGGCATTTCTGTGAATGACAGCTGTCTTAAGGTTTTCTGTGTGCCCCATTCAGTCTGCCCTGGATGTGCTCACATTATTCCTTTGATGAGAGCTGGAAAGGGGGCAGCCAATGCAGCTCAAGGTGCATTTCTTTCTCTGCGAGATCCTCACTTGCATCTTCATATCATTTGTCTCTAGTTCTTTTTGCTGATCCCAGATGCTTAAAAACTAATCAAAAACCTGGAGCCAAGAAATTGATTTATGAAATAAAGGTTTGTGGGAAGGAAAACCATTTTTAAATTTGTCTTGTGACTTTTAGGCCTTTAGGGCTGACCTTTTTCAAATACTCTGAAAAATGAAAACTAGAAACTCACAATATAGAAAGGAAAGATTTTTACTTGTTCATACAGCTCCAGGGCTGGAAGAATACCAGATATTGTAAAAGCTGTAATTAAATCTTAGTTAATAACTCTATTTATCCCCTAAACCCTCTTGAACATTCTGAAAATAGGTGGGGTTTTCTGTCAAATACTTAAAATACTCTTTCTTACAACTCAGATATTTTCCTTCGTTGCCTCTAAATAAGACCTAAAAAGCATATTTCCACTAGACTGAAAAACACCACATTGTCTGGAGAAACTGCCAGATGCAACCTATCAGTCAAGGCAAGGTGAAATGTTCAGATGTGTTTGGCAGTGGAAAAATGCATCATTTAAATTCATTTAAAGAGCAGTGCCTGATCGTTTAAGTTACCGTAAACACAATTTCACTTTAAGATTGTCTTACGGTATGCAGGGCTTTTTATTTTAAAAAAAAATCAATCTTTGGAAATATGTCATACATAAATTACGCTGACAAATAAGGATAAATATACACATACATATGGTACATGTTTTATTTATAAAAAAATAAATCAAGAGTTATGCAACATGGTGATATAAATACTTCTAATATTAGAATGACTTACTGCTGGACTCTGTTACGTTAAAAAGGTCAAAATGCAGAATGATTCTTCTGGCACAGATTTTCCTAAATCCTTACAAGTATCAAACTCTAACAAGTATATTGATTGTATTTTTAAATACCAGCTTGATTATGAACACATAATTTCTTTGACTAGCTTTGATGTTTTGCTTCCTGTAGTTAAGAATGTGCCATAATTTGAGTAATTGAAATCTCTAAAATCTTTGGTTTTGGTGAGGTAATGTTCACCTCTGTTAACTGAATATAAAGTACATTAGCACATTTCAAAGTGTGTTCTGATCATGGTGATCTGGAATGAAGGATAGTGAAATATGCAGGGGAAATTCCAGGTTATATTTTGCAGCTTGCCTGCAGAATCAGTAGCTCTGGGAAGCCTTTTTCATGTGAGGTTATTTCAAAACCATTCCCCATACATGTCTCTTGTCACATACAAGACCTGTTTCTACCCAACTTAAAGATGAGAACAAACTGACTTGAGTGAAGATCAGTCTTTGAATTCTACTTTAAAATTTAGTATCCTCGGTATGTTACTTAAAAAAAATTATTAGCTTTCCAAGGGTTTTTTTTACCTGCCTGAACATTTGCTTCTGTAAAGTGAGTTTTTGAAGAACAAATCTCACACCTTTCAAAATAAAGGATTCCCCTAAGAATCCCTTGTAGCTTAAACAATGCCCCTTTTTCCTTTTAAATGAATGAGACGCAAAGGGTAAATCAGTATGGCAATTGTATGGAAAAATCAGGTTTAGTCTGCAGAGATCCTGGTTCCAGGGTACTTCTGTTCTAATGGCATGCTTGATGATGATTTTGCATGATTTCTATATGGTCTTGTTAGAGAATGCAATATTCCAGACACATGGACCTGGCATATGTTTAATCAATGTGTTTACTACTTTATTTTGGAAAGGACACAAATTTATCATGAAAATTACCTGAAGAGAAATAATTCCTCTCTGTTTTTTCATCATCACAATTTGCCTAGCCTCTGCTTCTTGATTTTCTTAATGCCAGTTAGGTCTTTCTTAGATTATGATTCACAGTTCATTTTTGGTTCACTGGGCTCACTTGTTCAGCATTTCACTTCAGATCTGAAAAGCCAACTATTGGTTCCTGAGAGGCATTTTGGGTTTTGTGCATTAAAACATGAAACTCAGATATACCTGATAGAAAACATTCTACTTAACAGCATTCTCATCCTGCTGATTCTTTTTAATGGATGATGCTATGCTTATGTGCCACAATATCAAATGCATATTAGTAGAAATTAAATAGTATGGGGGAAATTAACTGGGGGATCTGGGAAAAAACTCAGAAGTCACCTCTAAAATAATAGTTTTATACTGGAAATTTTTGGAGGTTTTTTTAGTTATAGAAACAGCAATTATTTTCTCAGTTTCTTCCTTTTTTGTCTGTTTTAAGAATATATTACTGTGGTGTTGTTTTTTTTTAACACCAGTCTTCAAGTTAAATCTGATCACTGGAATTCTGCTAGGGAATTACTTTGGGACCTAAATCAGTGTGTGTAAATTATGCATGCATGAGGACAAGAATTAATTTTGTGTTCATAACAGCCAATTGTACACTCAGACGAATGTTTGCATATGTAGTCACCCATTTGGAACTGGGCCCAAACTAGATTAGGATTAATACCATGGGCTAGTTCCAGGATTTAGTTTTCAAGTCTGTTTCTAATGATGCAATATGCATTAAAAATACTCACCTCTGCAGACTGCATTCTGCAGATGCTGTTCTGGCTGCAAATCAGAGTAGCTGCAACAATCAGGCACCATCAGGCGAACGTGCACAGTGGAAATAAGGGGCTGGTACATTGGGTAAAACTGTCATCAACACAAATCTGGTGCATGCGTAATATTAAGAAACAGCCTAGGCTGTGTAAGAGGCTGTAGATAAGACTGCCCCAAGCATCTCTTCTTTTTCAAGCTTCTCCACTCCACACTGCTTGAGCAGCAGCTGTGCAAATGAGGAGATGGGCTATTTCCAGGAGACAGCCACTTCAGTTCAAACCTCGAGAAGATAGCACGCCTTTTAAGAGTAATAATAGCTGCCAGCCATTGAGGGCCTCAGGGGATGACATCTTGACATGCTGCATGACATTCAAGAAGCCTGCCTGATGTTCTGTGTCAAGTTGAATGCCCAGGCTTGAAGCGCAGTGCTGGAGGGAGTAAGGACAAAAAACTTGTCTCTTGATTTAAACTGAATATTGCATCATTCTCACACTTAGCATCTTCTACAGCTGGGCACCCCAGACTTTCTGGTGGACAAGGAGTTAGACAGGTTTTCATCTGCTGCCCTGTCCCTCCCTCTATGCTCCCTCTCTACACAGTAGCTGCTACAGGACCTAGACTCCTAAGAAAGCCCAGCACAGTGCCATCTGCCTTCTCCTATTCCCACTGGAGTTACCATCCCTTAACGGATCCACACTGATTTTAGTGGATTATCTACTGTGTTCTCCTAAGTTGTGAGAACAGACTGAGACTGATACACACTAAGTGTTGTCTTCTGTCACAGGCCCCCATTGTTTGTGGTCAGACAGTGATGTGGCCTCTAGAGAGGGAGTTAGTCTTAGTTTTAACAAACCTGCTGATTAGGCTCAGACTAGCCTAAACAAGACTAAGATGCAATTGCATTTTCTATCACTGGAAGATAGTTCCAACCATGTACGTTTTCAGATGTTTTAATGGCAGAAGTGGAAAGAACACACTTATTATGAACATAAAGAACATACTTATTATGTACCATATAATTTTATTTGGGACAGCTAAGGAGTACCAAAAGAACAGAATAAGCCATAACAAAGAAATGATTGTGCATAATAAGTTTTATGAAGAAAGAGCGAGTTAACTTGTTATTTTGAATCAAGGGAATGAGAATTGTTATTCTGATTTTTATTTTTTAATTGAAAATATAAAAATTCTGATTTTTACATTTTAATGTTCTTTAGGGTCAGATGACTGGTGTAAAATCTTGATATCAGATGGAATATCAATACAAAAATTAATCTACTGGAGGATTTTTTAAATTAGGTTGTTTAAATGAGATTGTTGTTCATACATTGTCTTCAATTATGAATAAGCCAAACATAAAGTTTTGTATGCCTATGGCATCCAATACAGATATCTTAATAGTAGTATGTTGTTTAAACTGTAGGCACAGTCAAATCTGTGTGATGAGACAAATAGCAGATGATAGCTTGTTTGCTGCCTATCATTGATTATTTCATTGATTTTTTTTCTTCACTATGTCGTGAAGGAATCTCATTTTCAAGGTAATAGAACAATACTATAAATAAGTAGGATGTCTAACAGGCCTATAAAGCTGTACTTTTGAGATCATGTCCATGCCATTGAGGTGGAATGATTTGAGGCATAGCCTGAGGCAAGCAGAGAGAAGGTACTGCACAGGAAAACTAGTCTTTTAAGTCTCTAAGCACCAATTGCAGAGAGCAGGCAGAGTTAGGAAAAAACTACACAGGGAACTAATGACAGGAAACACTAATTTCATGATACAAAGGAGATTCTTTAGTACACTGATCTCTGGACTCTGAAAACATACAAACAAAATGATGTTCAAATTCAAAACTTAATCTTCCATTATTCTTAAGAACTTTTTCATTTGGAGTGTTAGTTTCACCTGACAATGTTGTAATTTAGGAGCTGGTAAGAATTCCTTCTCTCTCTTATTGATTTCAAAATTCTTTTATCTGAAAAGATTCTTTTTTTCCCCCTTGCTTTGCATGAGGTTTTTTAGATTGTTCTAAAACTGAGATGTCTGCTCCTGTTATCCACAGCTCAGCTGCAGTCAATTCAGGGACTGTGGTGATCTCTGAGAACCTGCAGTCCATAGGGCTTATATGAACGATAGGTTTTTAAGAAAATCTTACTGATTCTCTTCTTCTTCATGGCACTGCAGGTTTTTTATATAGAGATCTTGCACAGAAGAGGAAATAAGTCAGTTCCTCAGGGGGAAAAAAAAAAGTGTATTTGCTGAACTTTTAAAGGTAAGAATGTCCTTAAAATTCACAGGGTTACAGAAATGATGAAATGTAGTCAAGTAAATAACTGTTGTTTTGGAAGAAATTATACTCAGAAGTTATTTTGACTTTGCCCCTTATGGGAAATAACAGTCATGAAGGCAGAGACAGAAACATTCTTCTCTTATCTTTGATACCTATATTTCTGAGAAAATTTTGCTCTCTTAATTTCAATTCCTAAAAGAAAAAAAATTAACTGCTGTCAAGCATATGCGAATAAGACCTTGCTTTGATTTATTTTTCTTAGAATTTAATCTGTTGTCCCTTTTTTATAGGATAAAATTAATAGGAAAGCAAAACATTATTAATGGAGCTAATATTTTGCTACCTAGAACTTAAATAGGAAATTATAATCCTCCTCAGCAGTACAGGAATTTCACCCTATTATTTCCTAGGTCTTATTAAAAATTGAAGAACATAATCAATTGCAAGTAACTTTCATCCAGGTCATCTTTTGAAGACTGTTTGAGATAAGCAGAGAAGATGGAACATAGCTGGTCTGACCCTATTGGGATGGGAATTATTTAAGTGGCCCATATTTAAAAAATGTGTTTCATCTTGCTCTTTCCATTTAGAAGACAGTGCACAGCAAGTAGTGAGAAGTTGGTGGTCTAGGTAGGGCTCACTGGGCTGTTGTACCTGTGAGCAGATTTCTGTGAGGATGATCTGACATGTCCTCAAGTCTGTCTTTTTGAGATCTAGTGCTTGGCTTCTTCAGTGGCCTTTTATAAAGTCTAGTGTCACCTCTTCCTGATTCATTATCCTATTTATCACTTTTACCAGGTATAAAGATATATTCCTTATAGCCAGCTTGAAGTACTGTGAAAATGGACTGCTGGATAATCAGTGATTAGTAGTATCCAGTAATCATCGTGGCTTTCCATTTCATCTGTGTAGAAAATTTCAGCTTGTCTAGATACTTAGTTTGCTTGTAACTTCAGAGATGGCACTGGTTATCTACTTTTAGGGTTCCCAGGAATAAGCCTGTTGAGACTTGCTGCTGGTGTACTCCAAGAGGTTTCATGCCAAGTGAGCTGGAACTATCAAGTTAGCAGAAATAATGCTTCTGATTTGGTATTGTTTTTTTCAAGGAGAAAAAATTAATCTCTTCCTTTTTGTATCTTCCATTAATAACTTGGTCTTTCAGTATTGCTTTGAAAAAAGTGCCTGGTGCAATCCTAAATATATCCTGTTGTGTTAACCTTTGCCTGGGTGTTTATGAGAAAGCAAATAAAAGCCTAATCTATCACAGCCTGGCACAGAGATGCAAAACTCATTTATATAGTAGACCTACCTCTCAAACATCCCTTTTCCATAACTTCAATATTTAGTAAACTATTGAAATCCAGCATTTTATAAGGTAATACATGCATGACAGTGGCATAGATAATGCCAGTTTGTTGTTTTACAACATGTGTAGTAAAAAGAGGGTGAAATTGGAGTGCGGGATATTTACATCAAAATAATAAGGATGCTGAATCTTGGCTGCTGCCTGACCAGCTGTTAGGAAGGCTAATGTTGTGGCAGTGTAGTCCTGAGATTTTTGGTAGTGCTTTAGAAAAAGAAGTAAAAAGGTCTGGTGTTTATCATCTACAATAAAAGCTTGTTATTACTGGGTGTGCTGCTTGTCTCCCTTCCTCCACCAATTAAATGTAAGCTGTGGTTTGTAGATACTGATCATTGCACTGAGCAACTGGGGGAAGATCTTGCTGGTGCTGCTAATAGATAGTTGGATGTTTCTGTGTCACAATTCATCAGATAAGTTGAGGAGATTGCCAGCTCCAGAGGGGTCCAGCAGCAATTTGTTATACTTGAAGCACGCTGATTTGCAGACAAAGGCTTTAGTGGCTTGTTGCAGTCAGATGGGAGTAATGGCATTTAGGCAGTGCTAAACAAAGTTTTCTGTCTTGTACCTTTTCCCACTATAGGTCTAATAGCTTTAACATGCTGCTGGATACAAAATGCCATAATATTTTATGGCACTATCATATGTGCTGTTTGTTCAAGTCAAATCTATTCCCATCTCTTTCTGCCCTAGCCACATGATGATGCTAAATAGACCCTGAAAATGCATTTGCAACTGTAGGGTTATAGAAACAGGATAAGGGATACATATGCTCACTATTTACTCATGCCTGTTTCAGTAGTAAACTTCATTTGGTAAGCATTAATTCATTTGCAGATGTTAGTGTTCCACTGATCTTCTAGGACTGCAGTTCAGATCCAAGTTCATTTCTTAAGTGGCTGATGGACTGTGTTAACCTGTTCTTTCTACTTAAGTCAATGTACTGCCAAGTATCCACATCACTAGGAAAATCACGATTGTCAGGGAGAAACTGAAGATTTGAAGCCAGTTCCTTCAGCCAGCTGTTGATTATAGTATATTGGAGCCAGTGGAGCAATGAGAAGTTACTCCATCTGAAGATGTGGTGGTACACACAGTTCCACTTCATCAAAAAGCAAAATGTTTTCTACTCAGGCCAGTGCTGAGTCCCAGTGGCAAGACTCTAGAAGGAGTTTGGCAACTGTTGTTCCTGCAGCTGTCCCAGAACTTGCAGAAGTCTTTTGAGCCCTGTGGTTGAACTGCTGATGCCTGTGCTGATGCATGAAATTTATCAATAAGGAAAAAAAAAGCGAAACAAGTAATCAAAAATGTCTATGGAGCAGTTCTGCTGGAAAATGTCATTGCTAACCAAGCTATTAGGGAAAAAATAGACATACACATCATTTCACCACATATCCTCAAAAGTGGGTAACTAATGTTGGTGATACAACAATATGAACCCTGAGACTTTTCCTCTTACTATAGGTGCAACAATACCAAGTTGCTTTCACTTTCATTGTGTGCTGTCAGTAGCTGTAGTGTTATGTATACAGCCAAGGATGATGGTGAATAGCCTGACAAAATCCAGAGGTGAAATAAGAGATTGTAAAAAAGTCTAATTTCCCAGAGGCTTGCCAAAGCAAGAAGAAATTTGACTCTTTCAGAACTTGATCCCTCCATTGAGGATAGGAAGTGATGCTAGAGATAATTAGTTGAGTGGTCTCTGGAGGAGAAGCTTTTGGGAGTTGTCCAGCTTGCTGTTGTTCAGGGTTTCTTTCCCCAGGGCTTCAGTTACTGTCATATCCTATGTAGAAATGGACAAGTCTCCCTTTCTCCCTGGCTATAGTACTGCTGGAAGCATCCTTTGCTTACAGAGAATGTTCCTCCAACTGTATTTTTCTCTCTCTATGCTCCTTTTTTGCTTGGTTGGCTTCTGCTTCTGCACAGTATATCAAACAGCTGCTCATCTTCAGAGGAATTAATGACCTGTGGGCACCCTTCCTACCATCTTTCCTTGCAGACCAAGAATTCAGCACTGCTGTTGGTCAGTCCTCATTGCCAACAATCCTGGAATGTTTGTCCCCCCACCCCTGAAGTTAATCTTCACAGGCTCTTGGTTTCTGTCCTTCCCACTTGTTAGGCAATGAAAATACCCTAAGATCTTGTTACCTCTTTAAAACTCCTACTTCCTGTACTGAAGGAAATTTGATATACAGTAAGACTCTGTCCTGAGACCACAACTTACTACAGTAGTGAATATTGTCTCATTTTCTCTTCAGTATCTCAGAGTCTTAGTAGGCATGTGTGAGATGTCACCTTGTTATGGGCAGAAATAATGGGCTTTGCTCTATGCTCATGTCTCCTTGCTTCATGGAGGATGTTGGTTCAAAACCTATATTCTAAACCTATATTCTAAACTTCACCTTAATATGTCAGCATTTTTTCACAGAATGGCTTGGGTTGGAAGGGACGTTTAAAGATCATCTGGTCCAACCCCCAAATAATGTTCATAATTCAGCATTTATAATAATGTCAGCTATTTGTTGTTAATACTACTTCGCTGAACAGGGAGCTCAACTTGGAAGTCAAGAGGAAAAAGTAATCATATGTTCTCTGGAAATGAGGTCAGGCTTTGCAGGAAGATTACAGGTGGTCGATGCTTCCAGCCTGTGACTCTTTTTTAGTGTTTTGGAATAATGCCTTTAATACAATGCTGAAATTTTTTATAATACCTGAAGTAGCCAGACAGTACAACTACGTGACTATTGTAGATCCCTTCCAGATAAATTATTCCTTCCCTACTCCTGTACTTCATCCTACCCCCTATTTTCTGTGCTAGTATTTGCTTAGGTAATTTCTGATGGCATTTCTTCCCGTCCCTGCACTAACAAAAGGGACTGAATATCCAAAGCAGTGCTCCGGCCTAGCCATTGGCTTTGTCACCCTGTAGGTCACCTCAAATTAATGGGACAATTTGCACAAATGTAAAAAAAGTATGTGTGATGTATGGTTTTTGAAAGTATTTTCTTTTCATCCAGCTGAATTGGGTTTTCACAGGATGGCAAAACCTTTGACATTAGTGAGGCCCAGGGATCAAGCCCTCAGTGTGATACAGGATGTGCTTCTCATCTAAATGGTTTCAAATATTTTGAAGGTGTCAATTTTTTCAATGTAGTTTTTATTTTTACTTCTTGTACTCATTTTCAGAAATGTCTTAACCTGTTTTCCTCTGAAAGATTTAGTAAAACACAAGTGCCTGAGGACAGCAGCACTCCCTCAGAGGGAAGGTCCTTCTGGCCCAATACTCTGTCTCCAAAGTGTCCAACCACCAGTGTCTGAAGAAGAGCACATGAGCACTGAAGAGTAGTCCTGACAAGGTCCTGGGGGTGCTCACAGGCCTCAGTGGCTGGGACTGGCCTCCCCTGGGACCCCCAGCCCCACCACCTCCTGTCAAGGGCCCAGGAGATGTGTCCCCTCAGACCTGGGTCAAACTTTGTCATGCAGAGCTCTGGGTTTAACGTGGCTTAACTGCTCGGTTCTGTTTCCTATGCTCACCATAAATTAAGTAATACAGAGGCTGTTATTTGCCTGCCATCATGGGGACATCTCAGCTTCAAAAACTTAAGAGGACACATAGCACAAAGTTTACAACTGAAAATAGAATGTTCTTGTTTTTCTGGATCAGTTTCAGAGCCAATGCTCACAATCATTACCACAATGTGCATGTGTAGCCAGGAGCAGGCTGATGTGTTCTTCAATTTAGCTTGAAAATACATCTTTTGCAGTCTTGCAAAGTGACAGAGCTACAGAAAATAGCAGCAGGAATGCATGCCAAGCAGCTCCTGTTTCCTGAAGAGAATATGAAGAATGATCCGGACCAACCACACACAAAAGAAAAAGCAGAGGAGGTGTGTCAAACTGTAGTGAATTTCTGAAATGTGGCACATATTGATGCCAAGCACACTTTTTGTCTTCCAGAGCTCACTCTATTCCTATGCTTCTATCCTCATCAGTGGTCAGGGTCAATGCTGCCGAGAAAGGCAAACACCCCTGGGGACCCCTGCCAATCTACCCCAGGGGAAAAACTCCTTCCTGACCTCGGTGGGGCAATCTGCTATTCCCTGAGCACATGAGCAAGACATGGCCTCTCCTCTCACAGGCTGATCACAACTCCCAGGAGATGCCCAAGCTCTAGTCAGATGCTCTACCTAGAGTCATTTCAGGAGCTTCTGAGACTGATCTCATGCCCCTGGACTGATCTACCTTGAGGGCAAGAAGCCTTCCTGCACGTGCTTCCTGTACAAATGGGTGATTCAAAGTCCTGGGAGCCCTGGAAACATCTCTGTGCTTCCTTTCTTATGGCTGCTCCCACTGACTCCACAGAGAATGTGGACAAGGAGCTCTGCACTGCTCCTTGAGAAAGCATTAATCTCGATCTGGTTACAGCTATGTAGCTGAAAGAGATTTTCATCCTTACAATGAATTCTGAAGGTAGCCTTGCAGGCAGAGAACCTCCACCAACCTTGTCCATTACCTGGTCTCCTTTTGTCAATTCCCTCCAAGAAATTTCAACAGCTCCTCAGGGATTTCCTCCTGGATGTCTTTGGCTGGCCCTGGGCCAGTTCTGGCAGCAGGACACAGGAGGATGCTCCCTTTTATCCGGCCATGGGGTACTCTGAGTGCTGCATTGCTGGGTGGTTGCACTCTGACACATGGGGGTGATGGTACCCACCATGTGCAGCATCATCCTCCACCCAGCATCGTTCATAGGAAGGCTTTTGGGTGCTGGCCCCAAGGCACTCCCTGTGCTCCAGAGGCCCAGCATGCTGTCCTTGCACTTGGTGACCATGCACTGGGCACAGCTGCTGGGCATCCTCCACACATCTTCTGCCTCTTGGCTCCCAAGGACCAACCTCGTGTTGTTACTCCTCTCTCAGGCCATGGCAGAACCCAACCCCACAGCCCAGAGAGCACCCTTGTCTGTCACCTTCTCTGCCAGAGCTAATGGCCATGAGGTCCTGCAGGGAGGACCGGGGACATGAACTATCTGGTTACAAACCCTTTTTCTGGAGTATAAGGGGGCTGCTTTCTGCAGCTGTGGGCCAGAGGAAAGCCAAAGTGAAACCAGAGCCATAGGGTGAGATGGACAGAGCCAGCAGATCACCATGGAAATAATACAGACTTTGAGAAACCAGTAAGTGGAGGTGACATTGGCGTGGTGGAAAGGTTGATCATTTTTGGACATAGAAAATTTGGATCTGAGCCCAAAGCACAGTCAGGCAAGTAAGAACGCTTCCAAACCAGGAAAATAGCTCATTGCTGCTTTCTCTCTCACATCCCCTTGTTCCACTGGAACCATGCTGCATGAATTTTCTATTAAATACACTCACTAGCTGTGTTTATGTGGAATACAGAACACACTTAATCCATGGGTAAAATTTTCATAGCTTGTTTATCACTATCCTTTCTGAAAGTTATTTATGAGAGGAGAGCTTAGTTGGTCTTGAAATTCCCTACCAGCTAGTTTTCAAGCATAATGCAAACCTAAAATTTTAGCTCATAAAATCCCATTTTGTATGGGATGTACAGATTTCTTTTTCTCAAAGTCCTCTGGACAGGAGCAGTGATAGCAGATTTGTCTCTAGCCTTGCTGTACCTGCTGATCTCTCCGGTGTGACATTCCGTCACATGCAAGGGCCTGTCCTGTCACATTGAGCTTTCATTGAGATATTGTAACTTAAGTGGATATAGTCAGACATTGTATACTCATTGCACTGGTTTTGCAAACTGCCTGCCAACTGTGCTAGAAGACTGTTTTACATAGTTTCTTTTAGTAATTAAAAAAATGTTCGTTTGTATTTGAATGATGTCATGAGTCACACTGGCAGTCTCTGAGGGTTCCAGATGGGCAAAAAGAGGGAAACTCTTTAGTCCTTCTTGGCATCCCTCCTCCAGGCACTGCTAAAGAGCAGCAATTGCCTTTCAGTGTCTGGTGCCGTCCTTATCCATGTCAGCATTGTCAGCAACAGCCTTCCTCTTCACTACATGGCTGCAGAATTTATTTAAAAGTTCATCAGCAACCTTTATTCACTCTCCTGGGGAGTAAACTGTGTCCCCACGGACAGCAGGGATGAGAACTGTGTCACACTGACTCACCAAGGTTTGGTCTCTTGCAGTGCCTGGACTGGTTGGGCACTTTCTCCCATGAAACTTCCCGATGAAAGCTCAGTTAATGCCGGCCATGGATATTTCCTCTTTTAGGAGGCAGACACCAGTTCTGAAAGGAGCTGGACTGGCACCACCAGCCCCATGTTCAGAGCCCACCCACACCTCATCCATGGCTCAGCTGGCCGGCCGAGGCTGGATCTGGGTGTGACTGTGTGGAGCTGGACTCCAGCAGGTTACTCATGGGTGGAGCCCCCTTGACACATCTCTCAGGCTCCACCCTCCACAGCTTGCTGTCATCAAGTGTAGGAAACAGGGAAGTTCATGGTCAGGTCTTTTGATTTTAGATTACAAAAAAAACCATCATTCATGAATGCAGGTTTCCTTGTCCACATAATATTCTGGATTTCATGATATGTGTGAGGCAGAAAACTCCATTTCATGGCATAGTTCTCCAGCCCTCACCCTCCCCTCCAGCTGAGGCCTGGGGAGAAGACTCTGCCTACCTGATGACTTCCAAAACTGGGCTGCAAATTGAGAACAATGTGGTAGATTTGCAGATGGATACTGAAAAATTTGCACCTGAAAATGGCATCATATGTTGCTGTATTTTTATTTGCCTTTGGTGTAAAACAATCAGAGTTTTCATTTTATATTAATATATACAAGATTTTGTGTCTTTACTTGAAAAAGCTGGAGTGCTTTCCACAACAGATGTAACTGATTTTGAGCCAGATTTCAATGCAACTGAGGTTTGTCTCTGGGCAATTAAAATCCTCAATTAACATATTAATTATTTTTCTAATGATATTGCATTCTTTTTGTCTTCTGAAGGGAAAAGAAAATGTCTAATTTGTATACTGGTTTGTGGGTTATTTAGCTAATTTACACATGAGAATTTCCTAGTATTTATCTTACAGTCACAAACCCATGCATTTATTTTAAGGGATTTTATATATTTCCTATTCTAGTAGCTTCAGCTGGCAGGTGTAATTACCAAACCTGAAAAATACAGTTTGTCTTACGTATTTTACTTGTTGAGACAGAAGGAACAAACACTTCTGACATAAATAACCGGTGCTACTTATCTTTCTCTGATCTTTATAAAAACTGAAAACCCTTGCAAATATCAATCTGTGGAAGTTTAAAAAAAAAAAAAAGTAATTCTGATCTCTTCAGTGGTGTTCCAGTAACTTCAGTGCAAAGACAGTGCCTAAACTGTGCAGCATGCTGCTCTTAATTGAGGCTGATTGTGGCAGGGGCAAATGAAGAAGGGAAGCAACAGAGGAACAGAAAAGTACATCTTCTGTACCAACATACCTACTCTTCTGTCATTGTTAACAGGATTGTTTATTGACAGAAAAGCGTGTTCTGTGTTCTGCTAGCATGGCTACATGTGGAGCTCCATCTCCCCCAAACTTGCTCTGTCTGTTCTCAAATGCTAGATCAGCCCCCTGTTGCAAGTGGTGTCATATGCTGAGCACAATTATTTGCTGTCTCTGGAAACAAACTGTTGAGCACTGAATGAAATAGTTTTTCAAGCTTGAATTGATTTTCTTGCTTTTACTAGCCTGTACTGCACATCATGGCTGGAGACCTTTTGGGCTAATTGATATACAAACTATACCATGGGTTAATGGGAAGCAGTATAGGAAGCATGGGCTGCAGCCAGAGGCCAGGATACAGTAGAAATGTAAACATGTACAAGCAGATGTGTGCATAAGTGTGTAGAGATTTAAAAGACATAATGATCTTAGCTGTTTGCATTCCAGCTTTACTGTGATCGGGGTTTTCTTTGCAAAAAGTGTTTTTGAGAAGGGGATTTGAAGCAAGATGGCAGCGACCAGCAGGATATGAGTCTTAAGATTGCTTCAGGCAGGACATGGCATGAATAAAGATTATGTTAATATACTTGTATGATGAACTGAAAAAAACCCAAAGGTACACAGAGGCAGGATAGGAGGATCAAGCATCAGCTTCAGAGACCAGCAATGGCTTCTGTAAGGTGGGGGACAAACCTGAAGGAAATGAAAAGTGGAGGGGGAGAAAGAAAAGGTGGAATAATAGGAGAAACTAAGGAGATGGATAGGAAAACTGAAGGGAAAAGGGATTGAGGCATAGCTGGGCTTATCAGGGCTGCATAGCAAACAAGAAACCTTAATGTTAAATGACAGGTGAGAAAAGAGAAGGTGTTAGGTAAGGTGAGAGAGAGAGATAGAAATCAGGGAGGTAGTAAACATCAATTGAATCAACTTCAATTTGCTTTATTTCCAGAAGGAAAAATAGCTTAAGAAAACTTCACTGCTGAGTGGACTTTTCTGCCTCCCTTTCTTCTGGATCATGATAATTTCATATGGAGATCTAAGAATAAAATACTCATCCTCTGAGCAGGGGTGATTTTGTTGACAGACTCTTGTTGCCAGACAGAAAATGAAGGTGTACATAGGCTGTAGTAGTCTCAAAACAAGCAGCACAACTCCTGTATTCCTTAGTCAGTTTCTCTCACCTCTTTATCACACAGTTTCTAAACATAATACTTCTGACTTTCCTGGCCCTTGAGATGATATGTTTGTATATGCATTTATTGAAATAAGTGTTGTTTAGACTTCCATTGCAATAGCAAGTGGCAGACCTAGTCATGGACTGAGATGTACAAATGAGAGGCATGTGAAACCTGAACAAAAGTGGCAGGAAACGTGCAATCTGAATGTAAAGACAGGAGTTCATAGGTGACTAGGGACAGCCAATGAACAAATCCAGGAAACAGTGTTCATCTGAGCAATGATAGTCTTTCTGATCATAGACTCTCCAATTTACCTGAAGTGCACTTCAATTATAGTTACGGTTCTGAAGCACATAATTTAATATAAATGTACCCCTGAGTAAATCTATCCATACGTAAGATAGCATTTCTACTATTGCTGTTAAAGTCTGAATGCATACAGGCACACCTGCCACTTGTCCTGGAGCAGGGGATGAATACAGCACAGGGGACAGAGCCCCAGCCACAGTGGGGCACTGGAGCTTTGCTGCCCATGGGGTGTTCCTGGCTGGCTGGGGTGATGGCAGCAGGGCTTTCTGTCAGTTTTGCCATAAACCCTGAGCAATGTCATTCTTTCTGGAATAAATGTGTGAAGAAATCACAACACATTCTGCCTCTGTGCAGAGGATGCTTTCTTTGACTCACTATAGGTTTTGCATGGTATGTGAGCCAGGCAATTTAGGTAGACAAGCACACTGGTTTATTTTTGTTTGCCATTCACAAACTGAGGGACTTGAATTGAGGTTTGTAATGCTGAGATGCTTTGAGGAAGGAGGAGTGAGAAAATGTATTGTAATACCTTGGAGTTGTGTTGTCTGGCACAGTAGGAGGCAGATGGGGTGGAAGCCTCGAACCTCTTTCTCCTTTCAGAGTGGTCTTGCAGCATCCCTGCTCTGCATAACCTGCTGGTGTATTGTGATGGTTCTGGAGGCAGGAGTGAAGCTGTGAGGTTTTCGCATTGCCTATGAGAATGAAACTTTCTATGAAAGCTGCATTAGAACTGGCTTAGGAAGAGACCTTTGCATGTGCTTGTATCCCAAATCACAGAAAGTAGACAATGGAATGTCTCCACTGTATGTGGCATAATGTAGTTTATTACTTTTTGTTACGTGCAAAGCTACTAAGTCTGAAACCAGCTTCTGTGTGGTTGTAGAAAATTCATGGTGACTGGTTGTGAGAAGAGGATTTACAGTTCAGCTATTTGGAAGAGTTTTGCTGTGTGTACTTCTAACAGACAGCTGAAAAAAGTGTGGATTAACTTCTCTGAGATTGCCTTTAAAGATGATGTGGCTCCATGCCCAACTTTGGGATCACCCTGCATTATTTCCAGTGTAAATACGCTTTTTCAGTAAAAGCAAAGGGCCACCAGACTATAGGCAGTTGGTAAATTTGGGACTAAAATGGATTATATCCATAAGATTTAGCGGCTTGTGAAAGACAGAAGGACATGACAAAGCAATGTGTACTTTTATTTTGTCTAATTTCATGGCTATTACTTGTTTTGAAAGCCTTTTAATAACAGGGGAGTATAATCAAGGGGCATTGTTTTGTTTCATAATTCTTTTTTTCAGCTGAACGTTTCTAAACAGTAGAGCATCTTCTTAAATCCAAAGCTTTTGGTTCTCTTCTTTATTTTTGTGCTCTCGAGGAATTGACAATTTTAGTAGAGGCATTGATCATGCTGTTTTAAGGCTTCTCAGCTGTTGTTGAATGCACAGCAGAAGTTGATGGTGGGGATGAATAGTAGGGTGGGCCAACAGTCTCCAGAGGTGTGTGACATGGGGAGATGGGGATTTCAAACTCTCTGATTGCTGAGGGGCATTTCCTACTAGTGCTGTAGGGAAGCTGTGATGTGTCAGCATGCCCAGATAACAAAAGAGAAGGAGAGTGAATGAGCTGAAGCATAGGCATCATACATGTTGCTGATATGGCTGAATTGTGGATGTCTTTCATTTTTCTAATTGTATTTTAAAGCTTTATTACTTCATGTTTGAAGAGCCTTCTGTCCATGCTGATTGGCTCTTCCTGATTCAGACTTAAGTTTCTCTCTTTGTTTCTTTGTTTCTCTCTGCACAGTTTTGTAACATGTGGAAGTTTCAAAACTGTTTGAGGCTGAATAAAGAAGCAGAACCTTGTTCACAGTATTTTGCGGTCTAATCTTGGGACTATTCAAACTATATATTGGACTACTCAAACTGGATATCTGGTCTGCTCCAGTATGGTACACTGAAATTTACTTCCTTTGTGGCTGGTCCCTGCAATATCCATGTTTGTCAATAAATTGATGGGAAGAGGAAATATTGGTCAGCTGGCACCCATCTAAGCTCATTCAGTATGAGAATTTTTCAATGAAACTCCTCTATGGTAGTCTTTTGTTTTCCTTCAGTTTCTTCTTAAGTTAAATGGATATTATACTTAATCTCATACAGTCTGAAAAGTTTATTGTACTTAATACTGTTCTTAGTTTTTAAAACACATGTATTTCAGCATTGAAGTGCATGACAATGTCCAGCTCTACTGGAATGTAACGTAGTACACTGCTAACATGGGTAAGGTACACTTGGTACCGAACAGTGGAACAAATCAATTAATAAAATGTTGTCAAAGACAGGCTTTGGTAGAAAAAACAGTATTTTTAAATGTCGCTTATGTTGGTTATGGGATACATGCTGAGTTAACCTCATTGAACTTTTCCCCAGGAATTGATGCGCTTACAATTGGCGGGTCATTATGCTGCTCCACCTGTGTAGTGTTAAGGTCAGTGTGTTTTTCTGATTATAAAAACCATCCATACCATTCCATTATAAATTCACTACCATTCATATAATGGAATGTGCCAAAGCTCGGAGCTCGTTGCAGCTGCCCCCGGTCCATGTTTAAGATCAAACAAAGCGGTTCAGGTAATTTGAGCACCTTTCAAGAATACACCCAATCAAGTTTCATTTGAAGTGATTCTTTTGTTGCTTATGGTTTTTTTCTTTTTTTGTAACCTCCTAAGCATCCATCTGATGTCAGTGTTGGGTTTGTTTTGTGTGGGCAGCCCAAGAATTCTTATTGAATCAAGACCTGGTGATTATAGGATGGTAGCAAGGAGGTCCTGGGAGCAGCAGGCAACTGTAACACTGCAGTTGCACGTATCCATGCCTAGGCAAAGCACAGAATGCATCAACCACTCACCTTCACAAGGCATTTTCTGAAACCTACAGCTTCTAACTGTGAATTAATTCTGAGTCATCACGACACACAAATCAGCCATCACGGTAGACACTAATGTGTGAGATGCAGGGATGTATGACTATGGCACTAATCACTGACTAGAGGAACCTGTGAGATTATGTGCATGCGTAACACACTGCTGCTGTATGCATCTTCCTGCACAGCTTAGTCTTCTCAATTGTTATGCGTTATCAAAGAGAGCCAGAATGTGCACTGAAGCTTATCTAGTTGTTATTTCTGTCACTGAAATGTTGATATGGTTGGGGCTTTTGTTTGAGTGTTTGCTTCTACATTTTCCTTTCTTATTAATCATCCAAATAATTTGAATTCTGTGAAGAGGAAGAGTTCAGTGAACAGCCATGTATGTCATAGGGCATTATGTTCTTCCAGTTTCCTGAGGATGTATCCTTTCTCTTTAAAGTTCTGCACTTCATAGTAGCCAGTGAGAGCCTCAGGCATGAGCAGTTCTGCTGGGGAGGCATTTGAGCCTCTGCAAATTAAGGAGTGCTGTAATTGCTGAGGAAATACATGAAGTTTCTTAATGATGACAACTGAGAATCTTTGTGGACGTGTCCAACAGCACTCTTCCTTTCACCTCTATCCAGCTGCAAGCTCACTAGTATTCTACAAGCATATAGACTCACAAAATGTGATGAAGAACCATGGAAAGACTCTTCGGTGAAGAGTAATCCTTGAATGTCCTAGTTAATGGAAACTGTTCACAAGCTGACATATCATATGACTATCATTTCCATTTTGCAGCTATTGCATCAGGTAAGTACCTGGCAGTTTATTTTATTACTCTGCAAAAAGGACAAAACCCAACAAACTAAGTGAAATATCAACCTCCCTCTCTTTCCCAAAGATGATGCAGGTCATGGTAGGATTGCATCTTTTGCTCAAATGAAAAGGCTTAAAAGGAAGAGTGTGTTTAATAGCAGAAGGGGTATGAAAAAGATTGAGAATAGGGTTTGTTTTAGTAAAGCAGTGTGCATAATACCAGTTTAACTTATCAGTAAAACCATATTTTACTTGGGCATCAAAAGGAGTGTATTTGCAGAATTTTCTAATTTATTTGTAGTGAAGATTTTCCTAAATTTTAAGTGAATGGATCACTCACTGCTAGCTAAGTGTCTTTAGCAATTCTGGACTCTTAAATACAACACCACAGGAGGTTGCGTTAAATACATTCCACCAAGAATCCTGCCAGCGATAGGTAGCTGATGCAGCAGCAGGAAGAAAACAAATTACTTATTTGCTGCAGCCTATTCAACTGACTGTAGTGCTTTTTCTCCTCAGGGTGGTCTTGTGCTTAAGATAAGGGAGTCTTGGTCTTCAATCTGCATGGACAGCTCTATTCAGATGTACCAAAGTGGTGTCAATCACTGTCACAAAGTGCTGTCTATTAGATATATCGCCTATCTTTTATTGACAAAATTCCTTAACTGCAGCTTTGGTTCAGTTTCTACCACTCTCCTCTATGTATGGAGGGAAAAAATATTTCCTAAATTGAAAAGTCTTTCCTCAGTTCCTTGCCTCACCTCCCCTCTCCTCATCCTGTATGGAAATCATGTTGAACTAAGTTTATAACAAAATTTCCAGCTGGACAACTTTCTTTCCTTTATTGCCATTATTAGAAAAAAAATTAGTTTCCGTTTTAATCTCAGCATGGATTACTTCAGGAAGATCAAACCAGATGCACAATTTAGTATATGGTAATCAACAGTAGGTACCTGCGAGTTCATTTGCTTGTCCTTCCAGATAAGGCTTTTGAGTTAGAATATAGGCATTGAAGATAAGTGTCAGTATTTCTAAGCAGTTTGAAGACTCGATGGGTACAAGGAGTGTAGGACCCTTCCAAATCCTTGGGGAGGCCTGAGCACTATTTAGAAGTGTTTAAGTATCTAATTTAATTTCTCAAATTAGTTTCTCTCCATATGCCCTATATAGTCAATAGAGTGAAGTCATGCTCCTGTTTCAGAACACCCTTTTCTCTCCCTTAACTGTACAGCCAGTATAGAAAAGTTACCCTCAGTCAAGTGCTCAAATCTTAATGCAGGCTATAAAAACTGGAAGGAAAATATAGAAACAAAGCCAAAAATAAAATCTTATAACACAATCAAAATAAGGTCCCAGTTACAAAATGTGCTAATGCTCTAGTGGCATTAGTGGCTCTTCTGCAAGTAATTTCTGCCTTTGAAAGAATCTACTCTATGAGACACAGAACAGCATATTAACCTTTTGCTTTGGATTTAGTCCTTCATTGGGAAAGAGGGCTGTTACCGATCCACCAATTAAAAAAACCTTATCCAATATGAGTTTTACATTATGTTTGGTCTATCAGGGACCACCACAGCACATGTGCTTTTTGTAGTATTCCGTGTATTTACATTAAGACACACAACAATGATTTATTCTTTAATTAGAATTTATCACATGTGGAGTTCATGCTTTCAATAAAAAGAGTTATTTATGGGAAAAAGATCCATTATTTTTCCTATGCCAAGTGTTGTTACTGTACAGTTGTTACTGGGGTTAATTTAGGACTCAACAGACAGAAACTTTTCAGATATCATTCTGCAGTGTAATTCTCAAGCAAAAATAAATAACAACAACAACAACAAATAAGCTATAGGAATTACTTTTTATAAAATAGCACATCTTGGTAGAATCTATAGTGAAAGCTATTTCCCAGACAAAAGCATTTCCCCATGTCCAAAATAAAGCATTTTGCAGTCCCTTTCCTTTAAGCTGTGCCTTACATATTTGTATTGCCTTTTTTGGTGCTAGCGATAACCAAAATATGTAAAGAATGTGCTTTGAACTCTGTAATTTTTCTTATATGTTTGTCTGATAGGCAGAAGAGCCAACAGATCTGCCAAAATCCATTGAGTGCAAAAGGGATGGTAGTTAGCTAGCCTGCAAGCATGAAGGAAACCCCAGCTCTTCTGTAGACTCAGCTCTGCGCTGGTGATCCCAGCAATGGCTGCAAGATATGGGAGAGGAGTTGAAACAGAGGTGGAGCTGTAAGCCAGAGCCCTTGCTCTCCTAATATCTTTTTAATTAGAGTATATAAATATTGGCTGGGATTGCAGTTACATCTTAATGGAGAAATTAGGAAACAGATTAATTTTTGGCATGATTCCCTCTTCCAGTTTACATTGGCCTCTATTTCCAGCATCAGTTTAATTGAAGGAACAATTCTCTGTATTTTCTTATTATCTGCCATTCATGTAAGGAAATAACTATTGTATAACTAATATACATTTGGAAAAACACAAATGTGCTTAAAGGCATCACCAGAAATTAAGACATGCTTTAAAAGACAGCACAACTGACCAATATTATCATCCAGGTAATTAGGAAGGGGGCACTTAACAGGAAATCCAATGACAATTGCTATTCTGCCCTCTACATCACCTAACTGAAAGGTTGTGAAGATGGCAATTTCCATCTAACTTCAAGTATTTAGGGGGACAGGAGTATGGGACAGAAGTGGTTTCAAGACTTGTTAACTTTTACGGACCTTGAAACAACCTAGGCCTCATTTTCCATCGGATCCGAGACATGCAAGATGAGACCTAAGCTGAATTCATTTTTGCACTGATCCATACTACATGCACAAGCCATTATCCATATTGGATAAAATGGTTGACATTGGAAACGATGTGTGCCTTCAGAGTTTTGATGCCACTTAAAATTTCTGTTGCTTTACTGGCTGTTGTCGGCAAAAAACTCATGAACTTTTTAAAACTCTGAAATAAAAGGCATTATAATTTCTTTTGGTAAAATGCAAATATGCTTTTAACTTCCAGATTTTCCATACTGGGAACCTACATTGTTTCCATAGTGTTTTGCAGCTTTGCTCTTGCATGATGTGGATATACTTTGGTTGTGACAATTACAAATATTTTGATTTTACTGGGAAATTCAAAGATGTTTTCAAAATGTGGCCCGTCTCTTTAAAGCAGATAAACTGGCTGAAAAAATCCTCTTTTTTTTGAGCCTCTATATGATAAAAGTCTAATTAAAGTCAATTAATGTTTAATTTTATTAATATTAAACTATTTACAGAGCTATTTGCATAGTAAAAAAAATTATTCTACAATACACCAAGAAAGCTCTGTCAAATATATTATCTCTGACTCTTTATGTGAATATATACTTTAAGTGAATTGGGAATTTAAAAATGAAAAATATAAATGATTTTTTTTACTTTGCATTTTTAATTAGTCCATTTTTCATGACACTGAGTTTCCACCTCTATTAATTTCTTTGCTTCGTGAAGAAAAATTATGCACTTGATGCCTTATTCAACACATGAGAAAAAATTCACACCAGTTTTACTAGTAAGCTGTTAATCTGTCACAAAATCCATACAAAAAACATAAGCATATTTTATTTAATTTGCAACTAAAATTTTCAACCAGAATGAGAACACACTGAACTCTCTATGACAAAATACTAATTAGGAAGAAGGGAGCTAGAAAAGGAGTAGTGCTGTGTTGCATATTTGTTCAGGAGGTGTTCCCACCAAAGTCACTTTGATTAGATTTATGTTGTGTGTTTCTAATGGCCTTTGAAATACCATAACACCTATTTCTACAGACTTCTACACAGGAGGAAATTCCCTCGTGTGAGTAATCAATTCAGTTGATGGAGGCTATATATGATTTTTTTTATAGCCTACCTTTCTGGGATGATCAGACTTCTCATTGACCTTTCTGTCTGTCAGTCTCTTACCTAATTACTTCTGAAGCCATTGGCTGATTTCAGAAAGGAGTCTTTGAGATAATTAGGTTTCTACAGGCCTCAGGGGCTGGGAAGAAGAGAAAGACCCAAGGTTGGGACTGGAGGAAAGACAGGTAGAGTCATTTGTCACCTGCTTAAGCAGCTGGCAAAGTCTCTGGGATTATCATTACCTTTGCCTTAGGTGGTTGTTTTGCATTGAAATGGACAGGAAAAAGCTGTGACTTTACAGTTTGGTGATGATGAAGGATAGAGCTCTGCAGGAAAGCAGCTGTATTAATTCCACTGCTAACAGGGTTGTTTGTTTTTATTTCCAGGAATACTTTTGGAATCAGACCTGAATGTCTTTAATGTAAACATTTATCTTCTGGTTAAAGGTTAGAAAAATACAGCAATCAATTTATCACTAATACTGAGAGAAAAAGTACCAGAAACATTAGTATGTGGCTATTGAGCTAATGTGTTACAAGTGATAAATTTGTTAAATTAGTGTCTTTGTCTGTTTGCAGACATACTGTGTATATATGTATAATGTGGTGGGCTGACCCTGACTGGACATCAGATGCCCACCAGAGTTACTCTAGCATTCCCCTCCTCAACTGGACAAGGGGAGAGAAAATGTAACAAAAGGCTTGTGTGTTCAGATAAGAACAGGGAGAGATCACTCACCTGTTACTGTCAAGGGAAAATCAGATTTGACTCAGACAAATTAAATTATTAGCAATCAAATCAGAGTATGGTAACGAGAAATAAAACCAAATCTTAAAAAATGCCTTCTCCCCCTGGGGTTGGGCCAGTTTTTCACATGTTTTTTCTGCCACTCCTTCCTCCCCAGGGGGGGAGCAGTCCTTGCTCTAGCAAGGTGTCTCTTGTGGGGTCCCTCCTATAGGAGCCAGTTCTCCAAACTTCTCCAATGTGAGTTCTTCCCACAGTCTGCTCCAGTGTGGGTTCCGTGCAGGGTTACAGGTCCTGCCAGCAAACTTGCTCCAGTGGTGGCCTCTTCTCTCCATGGAGTTTGTGCCAGGAGCCTGCTCCAGTGTGACTTTCCCATGGGGTCACAGCCTCCTTCAGGCATCCTTCTGCTTTGGCTTGGGGTCCTTGTCGCTAAAGGACACAAAATGATTCACACAAATGTTTTTCAGTGTTAGAACAGGAAAGAACCAACCTTTATTTTCTGACTCTAGTATTTATAGATTCTCGACAATGATCAGGGGGTGGATAATTAAGATACCACCTTCCCAAGCACACTGGTCATGCGAAATGTCCATCAAAGGACGTTTCTTAGAAGGAATGCATAAACACCTTCTTAGAAGGAATGCATAAACACCTATATTTACAGTTACTTTCCCGGGAAAGCAGCTACAATTATGAAAAACAAGATCAGAAGACTTAATTTTCAGGGTGACAGGTTGGGCTACTGGTGGATCTCTTCTTCACTGTGGGCATCCAAGACTTTCTGGGACACAGCTGCCTCACCATGGTCTGCATCCCAGGCTTCAGGGGAATCTCTGCTCTGATGCTTGAAGCACTTGCTTTGCCTCCTTCAGTGGTACTGGGGTTTGCATAATAGTTTGACACACTTCGTTGCACCCGTCTTGTCTTGTCTTGTGCTGAGACTTTTTACCTGCCTTAACAATGTTATTCCAGAGGTGCTACCACCATCATTGATGGGCTTGGCCTTGGCCAGAAGTGGACCCCTCTTGGAGCCAACTGCCACTGTCTCCATGGGATATTGGGGAAGCCTCTGGCAGCTGCTCATGGAAGTTGCCTCTGTTGTCCCCTGCTACCAAAACTTGGTCACACAAACTCAGAAATGAATTCCTACACTATGCTTTGGAGTGTAGGAATTTCCATTAATTCCTAATGGAAATGCCTGTTCACAAGTCAAGTTTTAACGTCACTTACATTCCAGTTTTACTGCCTAGGGTTAAATTGAATAGCATTTCATCTAGCAAGTAATAAAATCAATTTAAAGTAGCATCTGTGGACCAAAGCATATTTCACTGATTTGTGCACAAAATTGGACAGCAGGAAGTTCTTGTCCTTAGAAGAACAGAACTGAGACTCCCATGCTGAGACACCCAAGCAGGCCATGGCTGCTTGCATGGCCACAGCCTTGTTGCAGGGCAACATGTGTGTCTCAGTCTTTCTTCCAGAACTCAGGTTTAAGGCTTGCAGAGCTGAACAGTTTTCCAACTTGCTTACTTGTGCAGGCTTCTATAAATACTAATTAATGAAACTGTAGACTTTCATTGCAATGCCATAAAACCTAATCCTTGATGAATTTAGGACACTTCCTTGACAGAGGATTTGTTACTAGAAAAATAGATTTAAAAAATTTCTCCTTTGGGCCTTACTTTAAGTGCAGTGTTAAAAACTGTAATTACTTTTCTTCTGTGAGGATTCAATGGCAGCAAAAAAGTATTAACTGTAACTAATGGTCCTCATTAAAATTAAATGACCTTCATTCAGAACCATTCTCATGCTTTTGTCTGTGAGCAAGTGAAACAGAGTATTTCCCATCACCTTTGCAGATCTTCTTTGAAAACTCTCACAGGACCTTTTGAACATAGGACTAGAAACCCTTTTGAGCTGGAGTAAAAGAGGAAAAAAGTAAATTAAAACCTCATGCAGTAATGTAAACAGATGTACAGACCTCTACATATGATTGTGTGATACCCCATAGCAATATTTAATTATTGTGGTAGAGGTGTACTGGCAGCCAGCTCACTATGGATGGAGCTCAGAAATCATACAGTCACCGTGGAGCTTGCCCATCTCTGTGTGCAACTCCAGGATTTTTTTGGAGATTGTAGTCACAGGGCTTGTCTCTTTTCTATGTTTATATTTGTTTGGTGGAACCTGCAGCAGCTTGCTCTTCCTCATCTGTTTGAACTAGACTGCAACAGTTATTATGGGTGGTTTCTGCTCTGAAAATCTGCTTTATGCCTGTAATTGTTTTCCAGGGGGAAACTGCCAGGCTGCATTTCATCTAGCCTTTGCTAGCATTTCCCCAGGAAACCTTGGATATGTGGCTCAGATTTTTCTTACAGTGATCTAGATGAAAACAGAGTCCCTGAATGTAGTTTCTCTTCTCTCATGTAGGAGTTTTTGGGCCCTAGATAAAGCCACCACATGTTCTTTTTTGTAAAGTCTGAATCTTGTTCCTCAACTAGAGATTGTAATACCGGAACTATTACTTTTCTCTAGGCATAGTTTCCCCAGTTTTTTTTTTGCTTTCTTAGTAATACAATTATAGTAGAAGCTTGTTATGATTTATACAATCTAAACATAATCAACTTTTAATAAAGATGAAACAGTAAGTAGCAGTCTGGTTTGGAAATACTTATCTTAGTTTTACCTGTCCAGGAACAGAAACATCTCACCCTTTAAACTATGCCTTGTGGGTTCAAAATCACTAGCATCAAGTTTTTAATTTTATTAGAATTATTTTCAAGAATAAAATATTGGATCTGTGTCATTATTTAGCATAAGTCAGCTTTTCTTTACCATTCTGCAGTGCAAATTAGGAACTCTTGATTCTCAAAATGCTGGTCATGATACATGTTTCTTTAAACAACAAACTTCAGGTATTTTGTTGGCACAGTCTCCCCAGAAGTGTACGTACATGAGGAGACAATCTGTTAAGAATAAGCATACTTAAAAGTGGAATTCAAACTCTTAGTACTTGCAAGAAGTTTTCATTCTGTCATTTTCACTGACATCCAGTGGCATCAGACAAAACGTGCAGTAATGATGACTATGCTTCAGTGTTCCAGTTTTCTTTAGAAAAAATGAAAAATGTGTTGGTTTCTATTCTTATGATTGCATAGGAAAAAAAAGCCATTCGGATATCATGGTCTAAAATGAATTATGTTTTCAATTAATCCTAACCCATCAATTCGCATGTTTGTTTTTAGGTTTTGAGATCTCATTCTAAGAGTAGTTGCTGTGGTCTGTATTCCAAAATGCAACTTGCTCTACATGTTTTGTGATGTGTTTTCCAACAGAACAGGTTGTCCATGGATGAAAACATTTAAAGTGTTTTAGTTAAAATATGAATTCTTTATTTTCCAGGCATGGATTAGTCCTTGTTAGCTGCAGCTGTTGACAGCTATATGGGTTTTCCTTTGCTTTACAAAGTCACTTTGTTCCCCGTTGAAATCAAGGGGAGTTTTGCCTTTATAGTAAGCAGGATCAAGCACACTCAACTGGATGGCATTTCTGTATTTGTCTGGAGGTAATATGGTAATAACAGAAGCTCTGTAGCCAATTAATTTTAAAATGTCAGAGAATATTTCAGGCCTCATTGAAAAGGAGATGATGGAACTGAGGGCATGTTCTGAAGCTGGTGTCTGGTTGAAAGACTGGTTTATTGTAATGGTTTGTTGTTGTTCGTAGATCAAAGGAGTGGTTGATACAGGCATTAATACTCAACAGACTGCTAATGGTACCTACCTGCCTCACTGCCTGAGGAGGCTAAGAGGCTGACACTTCATAACACTTACACTCTTAAAGAAATACAGATGGAGGTAAGAAGCATGACAGTCTAGCAGCAGTGAATGAAACAGGACGTTTTTAATGTTCTCTTTGCTGTGGAGTGGGGGTCAGCCACCGTGGGCAGCTGCAAAGAACCATAAGTGAAAAGAACATCCTTCCAGCCCTCCTGGGTTTTGCATGTTTATTGTCCCCACGAGTTAATGCAGTTCCTGTCTTATAGATGGTACAGTAAGCGATGCTGTGTGTCCTGTCCCTTCCTACCTACAAGTGTGGGGACAATGGTATTGACAAGTGAGAAAGGGGAGACAGGCCTTGAGAATACAAAAGGATGGGGAGGAGAAGAAGGTGCATGGTTGCCTGGAATATGGCTATGGCATGGGCTGTGATCTGAGAGACATGGCACAGAGGAGCAGGATCCTTACCAAAAGCTTGGAATAGAGGGAGGTAGGAGGGGAAGTGCACACTGCTCTTTCAGGGGGTGGCAGTCACAGAGTCAACAGAAGTTTTACACAGGTCATGGTGATAATTGGCTTGTGGTGTGTATCGATCCACTCGTGCTGCACATGAGTGTCAAGGCAAAAAGAGAAGCATGGATGGTGGGAATGCTATATGCATAGATCTGGAGGATAAATCCTTTGATTGATACATACATGATATGTATGTATCATACGTACACATGTATTGCATTTGCAAAGATTTATACTTGTATCTGAAAGGACGTTAATATTAAAAACTTCTCTTTTGATATCTGTGCTTAGTTGCTTTCTGTTGCCTCTTTGTGTGTATACTTTATGCATAATAAGCTATGCCTGACACCTGTGTAGTACATTAGACAAATCTTTTCTTCTTGTGTCTGGTAGCAACATACACTACAGACATCACACAAGGCTTGTTTTCTAGTAAAACAGTTGTCTTAGTGGAAGGTGTAATGCATTCTTCATGGTAGAGAATGGTAGGATTTTTATAACTCTCATGTAGTATAAGAAATTAAGAGTGCTTTCCACAAAAAAAATATTCCTCCAGTTGCTGAACTTTGGGGAAGAGATATGGGAAATCTTGGACTGCTTCTGAGCAATGACTGAGAAATTATACCTGACAGTTCTGGGAAACAGTGTACATTACTGGATATCTTTCGGAAACTCATATTTACTCTACATCATTTCATTTTTAGTCTCCTAAATTGTGCAGAATATCTTCACAGCTTTTCCTGTAAACCTCTACTATGTTAACTGGTATTACATTTTTTAAAAAACCTGTACATAGAGGGCATATACTACACCAAGTATTTTATTTTCTGTGCTCTTTCTCTGGGTATACTGTCTAGTTTACAATTTTATAGTAGTCTACAAAATTAGACTATTCTTAGGTAATCAGGTAGTGGTTTAGTATGTTTTTTTAATTTCCCTTACAATTCTATTTTGCATCCATTAATGCACTTAGAATACATGTTTTCTGCTGCCCTCAGGAGTGCTTTGCCCACGTACCTTTATATAATACAAAATTTTGCAGCTTGAGAGGTCTGACTCCTTCCTACCTAACCTAACATGCCTGACCTAGCATCCCAACAGTCACTGACTCCTTAAAAAGGGATAAAGAGAGGTGGAACTGAATTCTGTCTGGGAAAGCCTTACCTGGGTCTCAGTCATTTTCACAAGGAGCCTGTCCCTTCCCTCTGAGTACTCAGGGAGTTTTGCCACCAATTCCTAAATTGGGTGGCTGAAGTACTCAGAACTTCAGCTGAATGAATCTGGACCTCTGTACACATTGATCTTTTTCATGGACAAAGTACTTGAAGAACGGAAGCCACTGGTTATAAAAATCCATCAGGTAAGTGATGTGCTATGCAGAACTTGAAACGGGACATCCAGCATGGTCAGGGCTTCTCAGTGGGAGTATCAGGGGATCACCTCAAAGAGCAGCAGTTGTTTCAGCCTGTAACAGAGAAGAGCATCCTTGTTCTTAACCTCCTCCTTCCTGAAAGCCCCTTGGATTAAGTAGCATTCTTGGGAGGCCAGCAGAGTCCTGCTTTGCATCAATGTGGGAATGATTCTTGAACAGAAAGCCAGTGTGGGACACACAGGCTTTCTGAGACAACCCTCTTCTTCATCTAGAGTGATGATTGTTTACTTTAAAATGTGGATTAAACTGATAGTAGTACCTGCTACAGAATGTTTGGTTTTCTTCCTTCCATGATTGTTGTCCATAAATACTGTCCTTGGGTTTGAAATGGTGAAGAATGGAGGCTTTTAGTCTTTGCCACCACAGTCACGAGGACTTGTGTATCTGTGAATCTGGCATAGTCCACACTGGCCTTTGTGGACATGAGGATGCTTGGTAAGAGGGTAAGAGTGGGTGTGTTGTGCTATATGCAAATGGCTTATCCTTCCTCTGTCTGGTACTGCTGTAGACTCCTCTGCCTGCTTCTGGTGTTTGAAACCAATCAAGAAAAAGGTATAAATTTCCTATTATGTGCATCATAAAGCACGAACAAAGGTGAGTATTGTACACTTCGGAGTATTTGACTGTATATGAGCAGATGCTAAGCTTACTTCTTTCATTTTGTAGTGTGGAAAGAAAGAGTGAAGCTGTGTACTGTTACTTTGATTAAAGATATTATCATGTTGACCCTATTCTAATTTCCTTATAATTGTCTTTTTGAGATTTTATATTCAGGCCATATTGCATATTTTCCTATTCTTGTGTACTTGAATATGTCCTTTAAAAATATTGGCAGTGTTTTCAGATCTTTTTTCTGTAATGGGTAAGTTTGATGGCTGTTTCTCATCCCCTGCTGTGCTAAACTGCTGAGACAAGACTGTTTTTGCCGCTACCGATTTTAACAGAAAATAAGAAATTAATTTTGTACTTAGTTGCATTCCATTGCAGAAACTTCCTAGTTCTTTATGTAATAAACTGTGAGTGGATTATCACTGACTCAGTGCAAATGTCTTGAACATAAGATTGTTAATTGCTCTTAGTTAGACATGAAGTGGAGAAATTTGGGGTCAGCTCATGTAAAACTGGAAAAATGTCTTTTTTGTTGTTGATTTTCAGAAAATTGTTTAGTTTATGTACTTGCAGGAGTACAAATCTTAATGTGATATGTGTGTCTTTTATCACACACTCTTGGGTTCATCAGTCTTTTGTAGCACTTTCACAATGAGATTTTCTTCCTTTTTCTGAACCCCAAGAATTTTCTTCCAATCACTGCCCCATATTCCAGCTTCTATCTTCTTGTTCCTGGGAGGTTGTTTAAGTGCTCTCAGAAAATATGGACAGCTCTTAGTTGTGCTTTTCCTCTGTAGATGGTAAGAGTACCCTCATTACTGTACTGCCACTTTTTTCTGCCTTGTGACTAATGGGCCTGCATCAGGAATCAATCCCTTCCGCTAGCACCAAACCTTGCCTGGCTGACCTTCAGGCCAGCCCTTTCATTTTGATTCTAATTTGTGCACTGATTTGCACATCACTGAAGCAAAGTTAAATGTAAGAAGATACATTAACATAGCACTACAGCTGGACTGGAAATGCACAAAGGTCAGAAAATGGAAAAATGAACTGTCTAATAACATCCATTTGCCCTGCTGCTGATGTATAATGGCTTTGATTTCTGATTAGTGGTCATTATAGGCATATATATATATGTGTGTGTGTGTGTATGTGTATTGTGCCATAGATGTGCAATATTGAGACAAGTGCTGTTAAAGTTCTCTAGTGTTTCTATGGCATGGACTCCTCTGAAATGTTTTCAGCTTACCCAAAAGTAGAAGTTTCATCTATGTGCTCTAATATCTTGTGGAGGAAAGGGTGTCAGTAGATCATGTAAGCCTGCAACTCCCTTGGGCTATTAAACGATTCCTTTGTAGCACTAAGAAGCCATTCCTGTGCCTCTAAAATAAATGGACCAATGCTACAAAGTTCTCTGTGCTCTCCAAATCCTTTGGCTTCATGGCATTCTCCAGTCCCTAGCTTCATGACTTTCATGTTGGGATTTATGTTTAAAGGAAATCAGACACTGGATGGTATGAAGACTTTGCATAGCATTTTTCACTCTAAGTCCTTGTTTACTGGACTTGGCTGTAGTATAAGCTATGCTTTAAAAATATTTTTTTTCCCTAAGCATTATATTAACAATTTTTCCAAAATTCAAATGTCCAAATAATTTTTTTTTTCTCACCGGATGATAAATTAATAGTTGAGATAGGTGGCAGTAGGTTGATGGAAGGTGGTTATGATAGCTGAAGCTGTAGTCTTGATTACAGCTTACTTTTGATCTGTGTTCTTTCTTACCTCTGCATTGCCTTGCATTTTGTATAGTCAATTGTACTGCGCCCACAGTGATGGAAAATGCAAATGTTCTCATAGTTAAATTTGCTGTGCAGGCACCATGTGCTGTGTTGAGGACTGTCTCCAGGCAGAAAGAAAGAAATCAGAATATTTAATTTGCCTTCTCCTGCCTCAGAGTTTGACAGAGGGATAGTGTAGTTTCCCTGAAAGCAGCTGAGTGGTGGCAGCTAAGGGGCCCTCAGGGCTATGGGTGGGGAGAGCAGATGGGGAAGAGATGCCTCCACAGCAGGCCTGCAGTGGAGGTGAAGATGAGAAGGTTCCTGTGAACAGCAGGAAGCAGATCCTGCAATAAGTAGCAGGGCAATAAGTATTCAGGGCTTTGGAAAGTGAGAGAGTTTGCTCTGAGGAAAGACTTTACATTGCTGAGTTGAGACCAAGGCTGGAGGGGACAGTCCTGCCCTGTAAGGAGAAGCAGCAAGATTCATTATCATATACTTTTGATTTCACCCAGTTCTTTTATTCTTCCATGCAACAGAGGCGAGCTTCCTGTCCTTCAGAACTTAGCAGTTCCAATTGACGCTCTAATAAAACAGTTTTACATGCTGAAAGCCCTTTCAGCAGCCTCACCTTCAAGTTAAAGGTCTTCCTCAAAGCTCTGGCTTGCAGATTGCCATTGCATCATATTTTGATGACTGTAGGCACTGTTGTTTTCCTACTTGTTTTTCTGGCCCAGCCCTGGGTATTTATACCTGAGCTATGACTAAGTTTTCTAAATCTTTTTAGGTTTTATCTCACCCAGCTGACCAAATCTTTCATTCAGGCTGTTGCCACTTTGCTTACTGTTCCGTTAGTATGATATCTTTAGACATGCTCTTACCGTCTTGCAAGCTGGTCTGAAGAGTTCTGCTGAGGTAATTTATCACTTTCACCACACTGCTCTAATTTTTACTTTTAAATCAGTCTTAGCTCCTTCATGTCTTTAAAAAAACGGATAAAATGGAAATGACAGCTAAAAACTTACCAGGTGAGCCTTAATTTCTGGTAGAGCAACCAAGAGACTGACTCCAGATCTGATTTGCCTATGACATTAGACTTGACTACTGATGTATTAAATTTTCAGATGGATAAATGTGTTGTGTCTCAAGTTTCCCATCACAGAAAGCTATCTCATTGCCTTTCTCTGCACTTGCCCTTGAAATTTGGGTTGCAGTGATGCTTGCAGACATCTGAGTGACTACTTTGAGCCCACTGTCATGGTGGCTAATATTGTCACCTTGTTCTCTTCATTTTATTCATCTGCCAGGGCTCCAGTGATGGGTTGCATTTCAATTATATTCTGTCTTTGGTATGAGCAGTGAAAGTCCATTGTACCACCATCCTGACCTGCACAAATACATCTTCCAGCAATTGGAAGTAAATGGTATCAGTTAAAGTTTCTGGAAGACAGCTCTTACTTGTCTGAACAGGGAACAGATCCTTGCAGATGTTTAGCTGAGATCTATCGCTTTTTGCTAAAGCATCATGGACTTTTCTGGCATGATTTAAAATAATCCCAAATGAAAAAAAACTCAGAATCCCTATCATTAAACCCTACAGACTTCCAGGGGTGCTTCCATGGCAGATCTAAATCCTGTGGTGAAATTCAGCTAGCAATAATGGTGCTTAGCCTCTCAGCCAGAGGATTCTTGTCTCAAAGAGGGAGACAAGTACCATTGATGGTACATTTTTTTCAGGTGGTGAAGGAAACGGCTCTGGTGACAACAGCTCTGTGCTTTCTGAATGCCAAACAGCAACTGGGAAAGAAGAGAGGTGTGAATGAGAAAGGGAGAGAATGTGGGAAGAAACTGTGAAATTTTTTTTCTTGGTATTTACTGATTACAGGTTTTCTATGTTTATATTTTTGAAAGCAGTTTTCTTTACAGTCAGATCTCATCTGTTATTTCCTTTAGGCTGCTCCTTCCTACTCTCCCTGTTAGTATTGCAGTTGGATTTATATGGGAGGAACAAAAAAATAAATCTTCAGTTAATTTTTATGGTGTTTATTTGCATTAGATGGACTAAGTGAGATAGCTAAATGGCAAACTGCTGCTCACGGATAATCCTCCAAATATCTGATTTTGGGTAGGACTTTCATGTAGCTGGTAGATCTTTAGAGACAAAGCTTTCCTGAGCTCTTTGAAAATCAGAAGTGAGGGGAGTGAGTGGGAAAGTGAAGCCTGGGGATCATTTTGTGCAGAGTATCCCTGGGTAGAAACTCCCCTGCAAGGACTGACTGTAGAAGCAGCTGTAGAGTGACTGTTCTGAGGCAGAAATGAAGAGGTGTTTGTTGACAACCAACATTTGGCCTTTCTTTGTTCTTGCTTTATGATTTAAACTCTATACTAGAAATGAGTATTTAGTGTAGTGTGTGTAGTGTACACACCTCTTCAGGAGGATTGAGTAAATACTAATCTCACACCCCTAAAAAAGGGTTTAAATTTTTAAAATATATGATGTATCCATGATGGATCAGATTGCTTTCACAAGACATCAAGAGGATGTCTTTGTAGCTTTTTAAACTGCCTCACCATGGCTGGGATTCTATCACCAGGGCTTGGGGGCTTTAAATAGTTACATAGAAAACACAAAAGGCTGGTAATAAAATGTGGAATAACAATTTTACCTAACCCCTTTCCTACTTACTTATACAGCCATGCTTGTATTTTGATACCATTATTTAATCCAGATAATTATGTGTGACTATTTCATTCATTTGGGTTTTATCTTTCAGTTTGGGGATTTTCTGGAAAAACAAAAGACTTGGATTAATGGAGAATTTGGCCTTCTGTGTTCCTTTAAAATTATGCCATTTTTTCCATTGGCATCAACATACAGGAAAACAGGAACTTACAGAATTCAAACAGAGTGGAAAATATACCATTTTTATTAAAACTGCTTAAAGTCATGCTGAAGCTGAAAAAAAATGTGGTTAAGTCTAATTTAATTTTAAGGTATGCAGTTAATTAATACTCTACATCCATTAACATTCAAAAATGAAAGTATCTGCAGAACCACTACTCCCTGGAGTAATTTGTCATGAGAAATAAAATGTCTGCCTTTGAACTGAAGTAGCTTTTGGGTAGCACAGTGAGCAAAGGAACCCATGTTAATGATACAGACTAATCCAGAAGAGTGAACTTCAAGTTTGTTACATTGATATCTCACAATTATAAAACCAATTCTAGTTATGTCAGATACTGTTGTGACAGCCAGTGCCATCTTTGCTAAGTGACACAAGCTACCAACAAATTTAATTTACTGACTAGAGTGTGATTGTTTGTGTGCCCGCTTGTGCATCCCAGATTAGAAAATGTTCACAGCATGTTTCTTGATTGAAAAAAGATGCATTTTCTGTTTACATGGTATTTTGGTCTTCATACTGTGAACTCTCTTTCCAAACAGTGAATAAATGCAAGAAAAGAAGCAGCAAAAAACAACAGGATGAGATGCACAGCAAATGCAACACAATGCCCTTCCCTTCCCTTCCCTTCCCTTCCCTTCCCTTCCCTTCCCTTCCCTTCCCTTCCCTTCCCTTCCCTTCCCTT
>NC_031769.1:51578753-51585501 GCF_001522545.3 Parus major
CCTTCCCGCACCTTCCCGCACCTTCCCGCACCTTCCCGCACCTTCCCACACCTTCCCTTCCCGCACCTTCCCATACCTTTTTAATTATTAGCTTCAGCCTTGCAGCCCTTCCTATAATGTGTGGCATTCCCACCAGAGCTATTTTTGCTTATAAACCCAGTTTAATGCAGTAAGTGAGGATTTGGGTCAGCGGATTATAACTGTTGTCGGGCAGTGTTTGCAAAGTGATAGCATATTCTAGGGGTGCAAACATGCCAGCTGAATTTTTTGTCTCTGTACAGTTTCTGTGCAACAGAATCCTAAGATGCAATAATAGGTTGCTTAATTAGTCCCCCAAAACCAGTATTAATACAGAAAATATTGGGGTTTTTTTCAGGACGTACTGTTCTTCTGTGCTACCACAGCCTTAATAAAGGCGGCGTTAAATAACTGCTTGGCTAGACAAAGGAGCTATGATTTTCTGCCACTTAATTTGTTTGAGTTCAAAAGGACGATTTGACTTCTGATCATGTGAAAAACATTTCATTGCATACTGGAAAGCTGTCTGGTTTTGTATCTAACAGACTTGACAGCATGGTTGGCAACAGACGGATAATGGAAGGCTAATGAATAATGAAAAGCTGAGTGATTGAAATAGCAGAGCTGCAGAAGAAGGAAAGCTGGGACAGAAAATGGAAAAACAAGCAGTACAGAAGTCAGGAATAACTAGTATTTTGATCTGTCTTCACATCAGAATTTAACCCAGTCATAACTTAAGTATTCTCCATCTGCCATCTCACAAAAGCTCTTAACTCATGCACCAAGACACATTTTGTACAAGTCATTCTGCTTGCCTTGAGGAAGGGTAGGTTGAAATGAAAATATTTTTCAACTGCTAGGATGATGACTACTCCACAGTAACCTTCTCAATTGTCATTAATTTTCTGGTGCATTCATAAATTCTTACCTGAGCAGGGAATGCTTAGTATCTCACAGTCTCCTGCAGAAATCTGTACCAGATCAGAGCTGTAGCATTGGAAGCTATCAGCTGTACAGAGGGACATTGTCACACTTATTTTGTATTTATACTTCTGTGAAGACATCTCTATTTTTGTAGCAGGGTTAACTATGTTTTCATGGTGCTCACTCTTCAGATACCCAGCAGGGAGGAACGGCTCTTACTCACTGCTAATTGGTCTCTCCAAATGAAATGTGGTCTCTAGAGTTACTGAGTCTTAAGAAGGATTCCTCTGCAAATGTAGCAAGAATTACTGGGGCTAACACTTAACTCCAGGTGTCAAAAGTGAGAAGACTATCTCTGATATCAAAAGAGGGTGGCTCTCTGGCAGTTCAACAGTCATGGTGTTTGTGTCTGGTTATGTCCATTAACATGGAGGAAGCCAGCTCCTATTAATTTCCTTAGACTGCCAAGCTCAGTTGTGGCTGAGCTTGGTGGTACAAAGCTTGGTCTTACACTTGCTTTCATGGTAAGAGTTACAGGGTAGGAGCTGAGTTAGCACTGTTCATGGTGCCTCTTTTCGTGTCTCTTTTTTGCAATGATAAATGGAAAAAGGTCTGCTGTTTTCTTGCTGTAACTTACTACTTTTCCTGAGCTCTGGTATCACTGAAAAATTAATAACACTGTAAATACTGTCCTTTCTTTTTTCTTCACAGAATCTGTACCAAAACAGGTTCCTGGGCCTGGCAGCCATGGCATCTCCATCTAGGAACTCACAAAATCGGCGCCGGTGCAAAGAGCCTCTCAGATACAGCTATAATCCTGACCAGTTCCATAACATGGACATCAGGAACAATTCCCATGAGACTGTCACCATTCCTAGGTCTACCAGTGACACAGACCTCGTCACTTCAGACAGCCGGTCCACCCTGATGGTCAGCAGCTCCTACTACTCCATTGGGCATTCACAGGACCTAGTGATATACTGGGATATAAAAGAGGAAGTGGATGCAGGGGACTGGATTGGCATGTATCTCATAGGTAAGTCCCTTTTACTCCTTCCTCTTTGGGTTCCTTGCTACTTTTTGTAGTTGTAGGCATTAGGGTAGTGTGGGCTAATGAAAGTAGTGAGCTGATACAGCTTCCTTAAGTGTAGTCTAAAAGTGGGTTTATATATGACAAGAATTTTTTTCTGCTCCTTTCTGAATTACTGGTTGCAATCCTTGTGCTCACTTTCTCTTCAGAAAAGATACACTAAGGCTTTCTATTGATGGTTTCTTGACATTTCAAGATAAATTCATTTTAAAGCCTTTTGGATGTTGGGAAAATACCTCCTGTATTAAGACAGTATAATATTTTCAGGGTTTCCTCTTGAGAGTCCTTGAGTAATCTGTGACAGATGAGAAGTTTTACAAGTCAAGAATATGAATCATTTAAAAACCTGTGAGAATGCCTTTTTCTCCATAGCCACAGGATATTTTGTTATGAACAATAATTATAAACTGAGATGGTCTGAAATTGTCCCAGAAAGTTTTGCTTTTTTTGCCTTTTATTGTGTATTGGAAACTATATTGAGCCATGTACGTTAGCATGTTTTTTTGGCAACTCCATCTAGTAAATCCAGCTCCACATAAGAGTAATAAGTAATGGTTTAAATTCACTTTTACCTGATTGTTTTGGTTCAGTATAAAATTAGCTTTTCTTAGCCTGGTTTGGTTCCTATGGAAATAGTCCTGTTGCTGAGACGGGAGTTTATCTTAACTCTGCTCCCTGGTAAATTTTGAAAATGATGGATCAGTTTCAGACACATTTCTCTGTGTAATTTACATTAAAAATGTAAAGTTCTTAAATGTTTCTTGAAAACCAGTGACTTTGTAAAGAATTGGTGCCCCCACAAAGGGAAATGTTGATAAATTGCTTTCCTTGTCTGAAAGTATTTGGAAAGTATGCCTAGCACTATAGTTTAGTTCTAATAGCACTGTTTCACCAGACAGAGAACCAAAACCAGATAAAGCATACGATGTTGTGAGATGAGGTTTTGGAGCAGGCATAGGGGACACAGGGAGCCACGGTGTTACTTAAGTGCTTTAGTGGAAAAAAAGAGGGCTTGTCTTCACATAATGATAATATTGGGAACACAGATGGTGGTGACATAGGGGATTATGTGAGGAAGTACTAGATAGGAGGTCTGAGCATGTAGAAGAGCCATAGTGGAAAGGTGTTAGGCATTGGAAAATAACTTCAAGGTATTGAAGAGACCGTCAAAAGGGATACACAAGGGTGGCTATTTAAGACATGGAGGGAAAGGAGTGGAGGTTACAGTAAGCCAAGCTGCAGTACTTGTTCCCATGAGTACCCCAAAAAACGTCATGCTTTGAAAAAAAAAAAAAAGTAGGCTTCTGAAATTTAAATACTTTAGGAAAGAAACAGGAACTGGATTTAAAACAGATGCCTTGAAATCAGTCTGGTTTGTTGGCCTTAACAGAAAATTACTTCTGTTTACAGTTAACAGTTAAGTTTGAAGTGAAGTGTTTTGCTGAAATAGATGAGAAGACACAGCAGCCCCCAGCACTGGGCACTAAAAAATACTGTACACCTATTCTGAAGTATTGCAGGCAGCTCATGGACTCTTGCCTCAGTGGATACAGACAAAGTATTCCTTCTGGGGGTCTGAAGTCAGCAGAAAGTGCATAGGGCTGTTTCACACTGACTGAACTTGTTCAACCAGGTTTCACAGCTCTGGCATTGCATCCAGGGCTGTGAAGACACACTCCAATTTTTTTTTTAATTTTTTTATTTTTTATAAATAGGCAACATGAATACGTAGAAATTTAACTGAGCAAAATAAAAATGCACCCTGATACTCCTGCTTAATTTACCATATCAAACAGGATACATTGCCCCACACACCCCAGTAAATTATAGGTGCAGATTTTGAAGTATATCCATGCCCCTGCTGGCTGAATGCCTGCTGTTTATGACACTAGTCAATGGCTCGTTCTAAGGAACTCCTCTGCCAAATAAAAAATGATTAGTGTGTCCAGTCCCCAAGAAACCAATAGCTGATCCTTGATATCTTTGAAGGTGTTTTATCTCCACTCTCTCAGGTTCCCAATCTAAATAACTGAGGAAATAGCAGGTGGAAGCATCCCTTATTCCCTTTTTTGTCTTCACTTCCTCTCTTCCCACTCCCCTGCAAAACTCATGTAATATGAGCTTTGGTTTTGGTTCCCTTTAAAGAACATGGAAGACTGTGAAGATCAGGTGGGTTTTAGAGTTTGTTTGACTCAGAATCTACAAAGGTAACTGGCACTCTGGCTGTATCCACATTTGCAAAGTAAGGTGAACCAGTAGGAATGGGTCTGTAGAAGCAAACATCTGATGAAGGCCTTTCTGGGGGCTAGACTTAGAACAGTTTCTGTCTAGAAAACTGAATGCCCTTGAGGTGCCATAGTGCACCTTTCAGTTTATTTTTGTCAGAACAGAATCTAGTTCATGTGGCTGTATGACAGCACAGTCTTATGGTGGTATAAGGACAGTAAGAAGGGTCAGTACAAAACACCCTTCTGAGCTGAAATAAAGCACTGATGCCTTCTGTTTGTGACCAGTTTATAGGGGTGGGAGATCCAGACATCCATAATGGCTTAGATTTGTGTCTGCATTTGCACAGATTTTGTGAGCCCGTGCTCCTGTTAAGAGAAGGAATGTTCCTGGCCTTGTGGGTATGACCTTCACAATGTAAACTGATCTACAACTATGTTTTGAATTAGCAGCCAGACTGGAACAAGAGAGCCAAAGAAACTATGAGCTTTTCCCAGTCTGCTCAGGAGAGGATTAGTGTTGAAGCCTATTATTATCACTTGTCTGGCAACTCTTAACTATTGCAGTGCTGCTGGTCATTCTAGTGTTTGTCTCATTCTAGTTTGTGGATACAGTCCAGTCCTTTCTGTGATTGTTTGCACTGGTGAAATTGGAGCTGAAAGGTTTGAATGTAGCACAGTGTAGTATGGTGGAGAGTCATGAGTACTGGGAAATTATTTGCATCTCAGGCTGTGTGTTGTGGTTTTTCTTTAAGCCTTGGTGTTGGGAGCATTGAGTTGGTATTTGTTATTTGTCTTGTGGGAATATCCTAGGAAGGGACTGTGCAGAAGCAGAACAGAAGGCAGTTCTACATGGTAGGAGTTTAATGGTTGCTATTGTAGTATTCTAGGAAATATCTTAAAATAATTTTGTATGAGTGTTGGTTTTGAAATGCATAAAACTTACTCTGTTTTCATCACTACTGCCATCACTAAAAATTTGATGATACCCAATAAACTTCAGACCTCAGAATAACGGTACTCCAAGTCTGGGGAAATAACCATGATATAAAAAGCTTCCAAAAAAAAAAAAAGAAAATGAGCAGAAGTCATGTATCTTGTATGCTTTCATACTGGGGGACTTTCTGGGGTGCTATTCAAAAGTTAAAGTAGCCTGAAAGGGATGTTGAGGGAGTCTTCCCTGTGTGGAAATTCTGTCTGCTTGTTCCTCTTTTGAAGAGCCACAGATCCTTTTATCACAAGATATCTGTTCTTCTCCCCTGTTGATCCATTTATGCATTCCTTAGGGTGGCCAGCTGGGGAAAAAAAACAGTCCTTGCAGAAGCAGGTAAGAGCTGTATTTAGCACTGGATATTAGATGTAACATTTGCTCATGGTCTCAGGAAATGGACAAAAGCAGCCAGTTAGTCTCTCAAAAAACTGTAAAAAATGGTGGTCATGTGTCTCATGGCAAAAAATACTATCCACTCTGAAGCTTCCTGAGAACATCCATGCACATGTACATGATTTTCATGAAAGGCCACAGAAAAATTCCTTAGTTGAAAGGAGAATAGTAAATGTTGACTCTTAAAATGTAGATGTTATTACTTCAGGACATTTTAACATTAACTGTGGAAAGATGACAAAAAAATATGTCAATTGGGAAAACAAGCATTTCTTAAGACATACTGTGCCTTCAGGAACAGGAATTATATTTCAATCCTGCTAAGCTTGAACTCTAGAGATGCTCTAACTTCCCTTCTATACACTATCTATCAGCTCTGAGCAATGCAGAGGAACCTCTACATTCTGCAACAACTCATCTGAAATGTGTGTTTGTCTTCTCTCAAGAGAACTATAGTTTTACGAACATTTAGCAGTTTTTCAGAAACAAATCCACAATCAAAAATATGTGTAAACACTGAAAAAGAGTTCTCTAAGATATTTGAACATAACAAAGCTTTGTTGCTATTTAAAAGTCTCTGGAATTAAAGTTTTCTTTGCAGAAAAGCTGTTTATAAAGAAAGGGTCCATTGGAAAAAAAAAGAAACTAAAACAAAGTTATGAATACTGAAGAAAGGGTATTTTTTTTAAGTAAGGAATCTCATTTAATGGCTACTGTGAGGCAGCTGGAATATTTGCAGTTATTTATCTCAAGGCTTTCTCTTCCTCTCTTGTCTCATTTGCTATTGCTATTTGCTACAGTATGAAGCCCCTTTAGATAAATTAGTATGGACTGCTGGCAGCTGCTTGTAGATAAAGAGCTATCTTATAATTACTGTAGTGGTGTTTTAGCTGCTACTAGATTTCACTTCTGTCATCACCTCCATATCTGATGTAAAGAAGCTAATGAGAAATGTTTAAAGCAGACTTTTGAAAAAATCATTTGCTCCAATGTCTGTGCACACTGATGTTAGGGGTCTATCAGGGCTAAGATTATACTTTTGCTACCCATATAAAGTAGGCTTTCTTTCTTATTTTCTTATTTTCTTTCTTATTTTCTTTCTTTCTT